>NW_028154742.1:0-16000 GCF_963457635.1 Microchirus variegatus
CTGGAATGCAGTTAGAAAATAATATGTTGGCAGTGTCTCACTTAGTGTGTACAGGATTTGTAAAAGTTAATTCAGGGCTAATGATTTAGAATCATTAGGTCCATTGTGATTTTAGTATGATTTCAAAACAAGGGGTAATCTTACTCATGTGTCGATACATTTTGTGGACATGAGTTTACTTTCTTGGCCAGAGCTGAGGCAGTGACACAGTTGGGTGGTGACACACAGAACACACACCTGTGAAAGAGGCAGAGGCTGAATTACATCCCCCGCTACTGCCACTTATAGAGGATTAGTAGCTCGGGGTCTTGAATTACATGGGATTAGATGAGTGTATTTGTGCAAATTAAGACTTAATCTACCTACGGTGTTTTCCTCTGCAAATAGCAGTTTGTGGGCCATCATAACAACATACAGTATATTCCACATGTGTATTATATGGGCTTAACTCCCACAAAGTGTGTCTCAGCTTGTCATTGAACACACAGGTGGAGGCTTTAAGAATCCAAGGTCAGGGCAGATGTGTGTCTGTGTAGATGTGGGGGTGCTGCATGTCCAGCTGGGATGCAGATATGGCTGTGTTGTGAAAATAAACATGGTCATTGTGTGTGTGTGTGTGCGTGTGTGTTACTGGAGGAATGGAGGAAGTGGGTGAGCACACAGCTGTGCAAGCCTCTGTAGATTCTGCTTTCACATAAAATTCATCTGACAAGATAACATATTATGGCCACATAGCACGCACTCCCCAAGTACACAATTATAACAAGTTCTCATTGTGACAAAGATCTCTGGGTCATGTAAGAGATAACATCTTGCAGAGCATGGGCATGAGTAAAAGGGAAACCTTTTCAATTACACTCTTATCATCAAACAAGACACAACTTGTGCTGGAGCTCAAGACTAGAAATGTGCAGCAATGCAAGTTTATTTGTATAGCGACATTCTTACACAAGGCTATTCATAGTGCTTTACAGGCAAGGAAATACATTTGAAATTAATACACAATCAATAACAAAAAAAGCAATTATAGAAATTGAAACAATTTAAAATCATTATTTTAAAATTATTAAAACAATCTTTTCATGGAGCTTGTTCCACAGGTGAGGACCATAGAAAGTAAATGCAGCTCCGCCCTGCTTGGTTCTGACCCTGGGGACGCTGAGTAAACCTGTCCCTGATGACCTGAGGGGTCTGGAAGCTTCATAATCAATGAGCAGTTCTGACATGTATTTAGGCCCAAGACCATTCAGTGACTTGTAGACTAGTAGCAGGATTTTAAACTCCAACCTTTGACACACAGGGAGCCAGTGCAATGATTTAAGGACAGGTGTGATATGGTCCATTTTCTTGCTGTTGGTCAGGACTCTGGCAGCAGCATTCTGGATGAGCTGCAGCTGCTTGATTGATTTTTTACTGAGACCTGTAAAGACACCATTATAATAATCTAACCTACTAAGAATAAATAAACACGTTTTTCCATGTCATGTTTAGACAGAAATCCTTTGATTCGTTTTTGAGATGATAATAGGCTGATTTAGTAATGGTCTTTATGTGGCTGTTACAATTCAGGTCTGAGTCCATAACTACACCAAGATTTCTGGCTTGGTCTGGGTTTTTTTGGTGTCATCGAGTCAAGTTGGCCACTGAACTCAACCCTGGCATTTTCAGGACCAAAAACAATGACTTCTGTCTTTTCTGCATTGAGCTGGAGAAAATGTTTCGCCCATCCACTGATTGACTTGTTGGATACACTCACTCAGCAACTGTAATGGACCGTAATCATGTGGTGACACTATAATATAGAATTGTGTCAGAAATGAATGGTGCGCAACAGAAAGACAGAGATCATTTTATTTTAGCTTTACACTGAGGTTAAGAGCCACGCACACCAAAGTCCATAGAGAAAATCAGTGTGTTTAGCTCACGCTGGTCCACTGCTGCTTAATTTATTAAGTTTGTTTTCACTTGGGTAAACAAAGGATTTCAAACCCTGAATTCACAAAATATCATCTCTGAAGTTACTGGTGGAGACAATGGTGGATCAACGACTAGTTACTAGTTATCCAGTCAGAAAAGGTAGTGAAATAAAGTGACACATATTCTTAGGATATCACAAAGTTCAGTGGGTGTAGATTTCATGAGGTGAACAAAAATCATCAACTATCCTTATAACTTTTACCTACGGCTCCCTGGAAACCAGCCAGTTTTTTCATGTTTGCATGATCTCTAACTTTATAAGGTCGACTGATAATGAAATTGGAGATAGAGTCACAAAATCTTCTTTATTCATCAGCTCAAAATCAGTTAAAGTACCTGGACTTTGTAGCGAATGATTATGATGTAAAGTGCTTCCTCATTCAGTCATTCATGCAAGAGTGTGTGTTATAGAGGCAGCCTCAATCAAAGGTCAGCGATGTGAACAAATACAACCACTACTTCAGCCACTGCTGCAAGAGTAAAAAGACGTGGTCCCGGGCCATAACCAGCTGGGGGAGGTCCTCGCTCCTGGCTGGGTACATGTTGGCACAGTGGGCTGTTCCTGGATCACAGAGGAAATTATATATGACGAGTATGGCAAGGGAAAGCAGTACAACTGAGAGTTATAAGAACAATTACCTACTCATTAAAATTAAAAGCTGAACAGGCAAGCTATTGTTGTATATAAATGAAGACTTCATCTAAACTACCGCAAATTTCGGACCTTGACAAAGAGTAATTTAAAGCAGAAATATGCAGGAATTTTACCCCAATTTTACAGCTGTAGCATCATTGTGATGGTAAAATAACTTTGAGATTGGGGGCTGTCCCCACTACCTCTACTGCAGGGCTATGCAACTAAAATATCCAGAGGGCCAGCTTTTCAGAAGGCTCTCCAGCCAGTGGGCCGGTCAATCCCTGTACTACTATTTTGTGTTGCATGTACAGTAAAAGGATACAAATAGATACAAAATGTTATAAATTATTTAAAACGTATTTATTGAAATGCCTGCTTGTTTTGTGCTAAAAAGGTAAGTAACAAAAACCCACCAAAATTCCGGTACAATGCAATTTGCGTGTAGCGCAAAAAGGTTACAGTTACAGTACCACCAACATTTGTGTAACAGTCACAATTGGCTCTTACAAAATTAGAGGTAACTATATAAACAACATTAAGGTGCAATGGCCACAATAGGCTATTATTGCAAAGTAACAGTATCAATAACATTCAGGTACACCTGCTACAGTTGGCTCTTAGTGCAAAATATTCTGGTACATACATAGGCTGCCTACAATTACAGCTGTACTAGTATTTGCCAAAAAGGGACGCAAAGTATCACAAAGTGTCGCAAAATGCCATAAATAGGCGAAGCTTTTATTGGCTTTTTAATAATACATTCATTATTTAATGGGCAGCGGGCTGGTCCAAATTGCTTGAAGGGCTTGATCTGGCCCTTCAAGCAATTTAAGTTGAATAGCCTTGCTCTACTGTCTGTTCAGCCTTGCAAGTTGCGCATCTCGCGAGAAACAAAAATTGCTTCACTATACACACACACACCCTAGTCAGGTACCGGCTATAAGATCAAGGCAGTGATAGCATTTAATAGATGTTCATCATTCCCTTGGTGTACCAGAGTAAAATGGCATGCACAGTCAGGCTCCACCCACGACAGTCAGCTGATTGGGCAATAGTTGTGATCGGTGTAAATATCGCCCCTCCCCTCGATTCCTATTCTCTCACTCAAACCAGTCCAACTAAACAGGCATTCATCATATTATTGATGTTTTTCCTCACCTTTGATGAAAACAGCAGGGAGGTCAGATGAGATGTCCAGGGTGATTCCTAGGGCATGCCAGGGGTCAATGGAGCCGTTGGGGAAAACTATTCTGCTGGAGCGGATGCTGTAGCCACCGTAATACTCATTGGTCTGAGCCACGGCCTCTGCCAGCTGCTCAGAACTCACATTGTAAAAGTCTGCACACTGTTTCACATGATACCTAGATGAGGAAAACACAGGTTAACTATGCAACGTGGAATGTCACTGGGAGAAAATAGATGTTTAGAGTACCCACATGAGAGGGAAGCCAGTGAATGGTTGATTGGGTGAATCAGTGCTCTGGTAGAATCCAAATTCAGTGCAGGTCTGGTAGACCCACTGTCTCCCTGACAACACACACAGTGTATACAGGGTGATTGTATGAGATAATGACAAAGTTAAGCACTGCACATTCTGACTAAAAACCACTTAACAAAAGGCTCTTATGAATACGTTTGCTGTTTTATCTCACGATTCACCTGCCTTTTCTGATTGGAAATGAAAGTTTGTTAACGGCTAACTCACCGACAACAAATCTCTTCAGCTTCTGGGACACAGGAGCAGTTGGTCGACTGCCTAATTTGCTAACCTAAGTCACAAAATAACATGTGTTATAACTTAGTGATGAAGACGGCAGTGTAAAATGTGGAATGATATAACATTTCTGATTTTCTCGATTGTGCAAACAATAAACAGCTTACAAACAACTAAAATTTCAATATTTTGCAACTGTACATTCCTATATTAAATAATTGTTTTATACTGCACTATATCATATTTAATGCTCCATCTTTTCTAGCTTATTGTTTTCTTTCCCTCTTTGGATTTTTTTTGTACTTTTTTGTTAAATATAATTTGGGTTTTATTAAAATGGGGTTGCTGTTATTTTGTTTCTATGAAAAGCAGTGAGTTGCCCCTGTGTATGAAATGCTTTACAAATCAAGCTGCCTTGCCTTTGTGATACAAACCTACCAAATGAGGCAGCAGCAGATAAACCAGCAGCTCCTGTGTCCTCATGAGGTAGAAAAAACATCCAACTTCCTCTGTGGACTTTGGTGCAGGAGAATGAGCAGTTTATAAATGTCACTATCCAATCAGAAAAGGCCGTCTAACAGTCAGGAACAGTGGCAACATGTTCTTATGTTAAATGGCTCAAATCTGGCAGCCATGTTTTCAGTGAGAGCAAGGTAGGAGGCGCTGGTATAATTACAGTCAGAGCTGACTGTGTCAATAATTACAGTACAAAAACCTGAAATATCACTTTGACATTAGACATTTGTCAGGATATTCATTTGGTTCATAGAATTCAAATACAATTGTACTGTTTTAAGCCACAATTAAGAGAAGACAGAATTCATATGAAACCAACAAAACAAGGGAGGAGGAAGCGGAAGTAATGCACACACATCCCAGTTGCTTTTTAAAGCGATCCCAGTAATCCCACTCCAGTCCACCCACTCATCAAACCAACAGTGGGAAAGAGAACCACAGCCCCGGACAAGGGTACAACAGTGCATCCAATTTTAGAATAGTAAGTTATTCAGCAAAGTAGGTCAAGTGTCTGTGTGCGAGGCAGGTTCTCAGTACAGAACACAGTGATGACAACCACACTTTAACAAGCTGCCACAATAGTTTTAATATTATAACAAACACACCGACTTCAAGGCAGCCCATGGAAAAGCAGAGGGGAATTGGGCTTCTAACCAGAGTAGAGCAGCAACTAATGATTATTTTCATAATCAATTAATCTGTCAATTATTTTCTCGATGAAATATAATATGGCCGATGAAATGTTGCTCGTTGTTTCTCAAACCTGGCAATGATGATGTTCTCAAATGTCTGGTTTTGTCTTCAAACCAAGAAACCTGAAACATCTGAGAAACTTGTTTAAATTCTTAAAAAAAACAATACCGATGAATGAATTAATGAAATAGTTAACGATTTATTTAGTAATCGATTAATAGATTATTTTATTTTTAGCCCTAAACCAGAGGCTTGCCGTTCTGAATCTCTGTCAGGTCAAGGGCTGGATTAGCCTTGAGCAAGGCACACAATACCCAGCCACAGCTGCTTCGAAGCCCGGATAAATTGCGTCAGGAAAAGCGTCCGGCATAAAAACTCTGCTAAATCCAATATGTGGATCATCTGCTGTGACAGCCTCGAGACAGGCAGGGTATAAAAAAAAAAACACTCATCATCACACTCACCTCCCCCTGCAGCCGACCCCTCCCAGGACGTGTTAGTCATGTCTCTGAGGTAAGAAGTGAAGCTGGCGTCCAAGCATTTCATAGAAAACGTGTCCATCATGAGGCGGGCCACAGCAGCATATCGGGCGTAAGGCTCTCCTAGGGAGGTATCGGCCATCACACCACACAGCACCTTGATGGTGATGTTCGTGCCCTTCACGCCCTACAATCAAAGAAGAATAAAAAAAAAAAAACAGGCCTTCAATTATCAATATTGAATGAATACTGGTGAGTTTTTACATCAGCGAGAATAAAGAGGTCGATGATGAATGGAATGTTTAAAGCTCGCATAGAGCAAAAGGCGAAAAAGTGAGCAGACTTGCAAAGTTCTACTTTAAAGGACCAGTGTGTAGGATTTAATGGCATCTTGGGGTGAATCCTTGTACAACATGGCAGACTCTATGGCAGAGGATGGTCATGAAAACACAACAGTTTCTTACAGTTCATCGACATGATTTTAAATGCGTTATTCAATGTCTGTTAGTAGATGCCTTACATTCTGGACTTTTAATAACCTATATTCTAATGCAAGATTGAGAACTTGAAGATATGAATATGAATTTGTAACATAGTTTTTTCTTTATTTGAAGAGAAAGCAAAGAAATTAAATACTAAACAAATGAATTGCAGCCTTCTTCAATTTGAAAATGATTAGTCCCAAAAGCCACTGCTCGAATTCTTTTGATTGAGTAGCTCCTCACTCCTTGTCCTTGCCCACATACCTCACTGGCATCTACAGCCTGTTAGTTTGCTCAATACTCTTCTCTTTCTGTCAGAGAGAGGCAGCCGTTGGCAACGTTTGTCCGTGTGTGAGTGCTTTGGACTCCCTGGCCTGCCGTTGCTCTCAGCTCTTTTATAAGCATCTCTTTAGTTTGGGGGGCGACAGGAAACCAGAGAGACCAAAGAGTCTTTTGTTGCTTTTTCACATCAGCTTATTGGTAACCAGACTCACGCCTCCTCCAGGCAGCAGGAGGACGGAGAGGGCAAAAAAGAGGGGGAAAATAGCGGTACAGAGAAGGAAAATGAAAGGGGCAGATGTACAGTAACAGATAAAAGGAAAAGAAAAGGGAATCGCTCCAAAAATGGACACAAATGAGAGACAAATTCAAGACGAAAGCTAATTAAGAGTTGGAATGTTATTCAATTGCATTTGAAAGCACTACGTTTATCAAAGTGTATATATATATATTTACCCCTGATTAAATAATTACGCTCACTACATTTTAATAATACAAATGAATCAATATATTTCTGAGGAAACAAGAAAAAGAACCCTTACCTCAGCTTTGGTGTTTTAAAAGTTAGTAAACCACTCATTCTTACACACCAAAGTCCATAAAGAAAATCATTATTCTAGGAGCTGCTGGTCCACTGCTGCCTACAGTATATGGTTAGTCTGTGTCATTATGGCAAATCAAAGGATTAATAAGGATTATTAAGGATTTCAAACACTACAGTGACAAAAGGCACGTTTAAAGTTACTGATGGGGGTGGATTAACAACATTTATGTGATGTGAGTAAGCAGTTTAGAAAAGCAACACATACTTCTGTTTCAGTTAGAAACAGCTGTCTCATGGTGAGATAAAGCAGCAAACGTATTCTTAAGATATTGTAGATTTTATTTGGTTAGCATTATATTCTTCTCTAACCCATCTCTTCTCTTTGGCCTTTGCCACTCTTAAAATGATTTTTATTGATTTCTAATGTATGGCTGATGTTTTATGCCTTTTAAAATAGATTTTATTTGTTTTTAATACACATTTTATTGCCTTGTGTGAGATTTCATGTCTTCAATTTATTATTCTGTATAGCACTTTTGTCCATTGTGGTTGAGTGCTTTACAAATAAAGTTGGATTAGATTATGTTGACTGTCTAAAATCAGTGTCGATGTCTCAAGTTGGTTCTTGGTGCAAGAAGGCACACACAGTGCGAATGATATACTGTATCACTGCCTTATGCAACCACACACAAAATTTTCATTTTCCATTTAATGTTAGCATTGTTGTTGCCTAGCAAACCATGTAGCCTGGTGGCGCTTTTCCATTATACAGTTCTAGCTCTACTCGGCTCAGCTCGACTCATCTCCAATTCTTTTTCCATTAGTGATAGTACCTGGTACCTGGTGCTTCTTTAGTACCTGGCGAGGCTCCAAGCGAACTGAGCCGATACTAAAATGGGAGGTCGTTAGTCTGCTGGCCACTGATTGGTCAGTGTTGTAGCAACTTCTGAATAAAAACAAAAAGAGTCGCTGAGGGACTGAGGTTGGGCAGGATTGTCTGACGCAAATAATCCACTGAGATCTATAAGTTAAGTTGAAGTTTTATTAACGGAAACGACAATCAACTCATGAATAAGGTGCAAAAATATGGTGAACCAGCGCACTCTCTCTCTCTCTCTCTCTCTCTCTCTCTCACACACACAGGACGTGAACAGCTGTACAAATTACAATGATATCCGCCCTGGTGCACGTGACCTGCTATGCCCCAACTCAATATGACCACATAAAATAAATAATATCCTAATAAAAACAAACCACCAAAGAAAGAATGTATATAATATAATATATATAATATCCCTTCACCTTCTTACAAGTAGAAAAAAACACTAAAAATAGATTCCTGGCTCCTACCTAAGTGTCGTCACTAATCTAGAGGAATCACAAGCTCGACGTCTGACACAAAAATATTTAATAGAGGAGTCTGGTGTATTTAGCGATAGAACTGCCGACATCCGAATCTCAACCTGTTCAGCCGTATTTCAGTTCAGTGACTCAGATGGAGTCGGTGCTCTGGTCATGCAGGAAGTCATGTAACGAGCTCGCCTTGCCTTCAAAACTTCTCCTCTGAAGGCATGGAACATGTTCACGAGGTGACATATGTAGCAGCAACAGCCAGGAAGTATCAATATCATTAAATATCAGCACATTTATGAGCATCCACATATGTATCTGTATAATTCCTTAAAAACTTAAAAGCCAACAATTACTCCCCACTTTCCAGTGTTGCCCCACTCAGCTGTGAGTAACTAGAGTAATAACAGTATAATATGTATTAATATAATGCTCCACTTCCAAGTAAGCAAGCAGCTCCAGGACCAGCCCCTCCCTGTCGAGCCTCTTATGAGGCAGCATCTCTGGGCCTCTCGCTGCCGAACAATGCAGCATTTATTAGGTTTCAGTATACTGCACACCAGGCTGACCCTCCTACATCTCATAGCTGCCTTCCACTCAACCAAGACTGGATACTAGGTCAACATCCAACCCACAAAGCCTCTCCACTAACTCGCTTAATTCCATCTCAAGTCACCACGCACAGATCATGTCATATCTGATACATGGTCCCTGCATCAGAGGTCAGTAACATCAGTGGTTGTACATTGAGATTTGTTCTGCCGTTTTAATAACACTTTTCATAATGTCCATTTACCATGTTTTGATATGAAACAATATGAAAACGATTGGGAGTTTACAGCCTCCTTCTACTATTTCAGGTAATTAGCCAGAGTGGTGCAAAAGCAGAGCACCCAGGTCAGCTCGAGTCTCATGCAGCATTCCATTTACATCAGAAGCCACGTGAGGTTGCGCTGAGAGTTGGAAATCCAAGTTCAGGGACCTGAGAATTCCGGGTTCCGACTGCAAATCAAATGCAGAGTCTCTCTGGCCTATTAAATATACAATAGTATAATAGTATACATGCAGTAGTAGTTTGACTCCAACACACATTATCTGGATGTGTTGGTCCAACTTTGAGATATTAAATTTGGTAGAATAACATGTTAACATGTTTTTGAAAAAAGTTTAATTCCGATTAACACATTCATTCTTTAATCATGGAAATGTAGTGTGTAGTGTTTTTGACGTGACTCAGGACAACAGAGAAAATGAGTTGTACCCTGTAAAAATAAGGCCCAACTTGAATAAATCATGCTAATGGTATGTTGTTGTGATTATTTAGATCAATGCTTCTCAAACTTTTTATACAATGTACCACCTGAGAAAATATTGACCACCTGAAGAAACGTTAAAATATAGTGGTGTAAACAGTCCGAGCAAAGTCATAATAAGATAATTTTCTCTCTCATCATCTCATCATCCTCCTCCTGTGTTGTAAAGAAAGTGTTGTAATTCCTCCACCATTCACCTAATTTGGATGTTAATACCCTCAAATTAAAGCTGAAAGTGTGCAGTTAAAGCACGTCTTGTTCGTTTCATTTCAAATCCATTGTAGTGGTGTATAGAGACAAAATGGCTGCTATTCATACAAATTATTTACTGCTTGCTCCCACATTTTATCCACATTTTATAATGTTTCACTGACGATGTTTGGCATGAACAAGTCTCTCTCTCTCACCTCAAACCCCCTGTTGTCTTCATTGTACTGGACCACATCCATGAAGTTGCCAGCCAGTGTTTCCAGGAAGTAGGCAGAGTCTGTTTCTGTCTGGATCTGCAGTTTGGAACACAAGCTGGAGAGAAGAAGAAGAAATATGAAGAAAGAGAGAAGAGGAAAAGAGGAGGGAAATTAGAGCAGAGCAGCGTATTACATATGACCAGGAAAACTTGTTTGGAGGTACTCAGACACTTGTGAATGAGTAAATTCATCTCTGATTAGCATCATCAGTCAAGATGACAGTAATGAGGTGCAGAGTGAAAGGACGGTGTGTACAGATGTATGCATATGGTGCCTACATGTTCATGTATGTACAGAAAAGGATATTTGTCGTACACTTTGAGTTCTGGATGCTGGACCAACGTAAAAAAAAAAACACCTGTGTGGACTTGTGTGCGTGCCTTAAATCAAAGAAGTCCAATGTGGTCAGGTGCCAAAGCAGAATCAGACCCGAAGACGACCTTACAGTCACCAAGACAACGTAAAGGAAGGAATGAGAGATGTCAAAGTGGAGTCACTCTGTGTTAAGGGTTGGGTCACTCAAATTAGGAGCAAGAGGTAAACAAATTGATGAACTTTGTAAGCCATGGGCCATAAGGTTAACAAAGGGTCAGTCTATGTCAACTCAATAGCTAATTTGGAGAAGCTCAACAGTCCACAAGGAAGTACGACGTCATATGAAGAAGTTCAACAGTTCATAATGAAGGAAAAGGACATCTATATGTCAGTGGACATTTACAGTCCCACATAGATTTTAAAGGTCCACTGTGTAATCTGTCAGTAGATCCTTTTACAGAAATTTAGTATAATATTATTAAAGTGTGAAAATTAAAGCTGTAGTGCCTACTTTTTAAATATAAACAAATGTCCATTACATTCAAACCAAACAACACATTTCAAGTGTCATCATCACTGAGAACCAGCATAAAGACATAGACGTTCTCTTAACAATATCATAAGAATGTGTTTGACACTTTATTTCCCTGTTAAAGAGCATTTTCAAACTGGAAAGTGAAGTTTGTGTCACTTTGTTAACCACAAACACTCCCACACCAAACTCCATAGAGAAAACCAGTGATTTTATTAGACAGCACACACAAATTGTTGATGCCTCGATCCGTACATGTGTTATTTTGTGACTTTCTTGTTTGAAATACTTTGATGGAGGTACATAAGTGACACCAACTAACCAAATCAGCAGTAGTAAGAAACTTGTGTTTCCCCTAGAAGCTAAAAGTGCAGATTTTCTCTAAGGGGACTGGTTTGGGAGACAACTTACAAGCTTTAGTTTCAGTTTGGTAAAGCGCACCGCGGGACAATCTTGCAGGGCAGGCATGCCTGTGCATTGTTGTTTTTTACAAACATGGGGAGGAAAATAAATACATTCATGCATACTTTTTGCAGTCAAACATTATGGACAAAATTTAATACCTCATGAAATCACGATTAAGACTTTTTAAGAGACTTAATTTTCCCAAAATTGATTTAGCAACTTTAAATACTTTTTAAGACCCCACTGACACCCTGAGGACAGATAAGGACAGAGGAAAATGTACTGTACTTGAAATCTTTTGTGATGTTCTCGTAGGTCTTGGGATCCTTCAGACGTTCCACGAGGGTATCTGATGCTTTTTTCACCAGTAGGGGGCACTGTGTGTTCTCTGAGGCCAGTGAACGCCACACCACCTCCAAGTACTCTAGTAAAACAAAACAAAAAAAGACACTTAACCTGGGCTGCTATGAAATAACCACAGTAAGATAAAAAAAAATGAAATGATGGGAGGATTTCACAGTTTATGAAACTCTTTAAAAGCACAGTACCGGAGGAGAAACTCCACATTACAACACACTGGAATAGGATCCAGTCTCTTACTGGTAGTGCTGACGAACCACCCGAGTACAGAGGGTGCTGTGTGTGTTTTGTCTGTGGTTAGTTTCATCAAGTCTGAAAGAATTTGGGCCAAAAGAGAGAGCGAGAGCGAGAGCGAGAGCGAGAGCGAGAGCGAGAGCGAGAGCGTGTGTGTGTGTGTGTGTGTGTGTGTGTGTGTGTGTGTGTGTGTGTGTGTGTGTGTGTGTGTGTGTGTGAGATAGTGTCTTGGAGATATAGGGAGTGTGTGTGGGTGGAGGAGAACAGCTCTGTGTTCAAAGCTCTGCTCTGACCTTGATTCTAAGCTGGAGCCTTCCACAGGAAAACAACGAGGCTCAGCCAAACACAACACAGATGCAGATAAATAAAGACTTCCTCATCTTTGAGGATCTGTCTGCAGCTCTTACATCCAAGACAATGGCCAGAACCCGACAGTAATTTCACACGTTATGTAAAGCTGAATTTACCGTGAAACAAAAATATTTTGTAAGGAATCTCTGAAACAATACCTATTAAGGAATTCTAGAATAGCAGGAATAATATAGGCGCACCCTCTGCACAATCCAGTTTCTTCTGCTCCTGCTATCTGGACTATATGATAATGTATCTTCTGTGGACTCATGATTGAACACATTGTTTCGTTTTGTTGGGACGGTTGTATGGAGCAGGTGTGTTTAGAATGTTAAAGCTCTGACGGTGTATGTTTGTACACTCCTGTAACTTTTTATACACTTCTCTGTGGTTATACGTCCTTGTATGCCTTTATTATAAAATGAAAATTCAATAAATAAATAACGAATAGCAGCCCTTTGGCTGAGATTAGAGACACTTTAAACATTTTATGGGTCATGGGGTCATGTGAGCTGGAGCCAAACCCATTGAGGTATAACATCATTTAAACCTTAACGTCCTCTCATCCTCTTTAACCTGCTGAAATTCATGTAAAGGGCTAGTGCAAATAGTAACATGCAGTAATACAGTTGCCAAAATCACTAAATTTCATTGGGTCATGACATGTT
Source organism: Microchirus variegatus (assembly GCF_963457635.1). Lineage (NCBI taxonomy): Eukaryota > Metazoa > Chordata > Actinopteri > Pleuronectiformes > Soleidae > Microchirus > Microchirus variegatus. Next base: position 13,317 of record NW_028154742.1, read on the forward strand.
TTTTAAATATTATAGCCTAACTGGAATATTCTGGTAAATAAAGAATACACGGTATGCATGTCATGTTTTGAAAAGTCTCTTCACACCTGGGAAGTTGACGGTAGCATGAACCGGTGCACTGGTGGCCACAGAAGCATGAACCAGGTGTGGGTACTTGAGCCTGAACCATGCAGCGAGGGAACCCGGGTATGAACCTCCAAACGCCACCCACTTGATGTTGGTCAGGCCTCGGGCGTCTGCCATGTTGGTGCGGAAGTGAGCCAGGTCTGCTAAAGCCTGACGACTGCTGAGGAACCGCAGGTTGTCTGTGCTGAGGTCACTGGATGTAGAGCGAGGGAGAGAAAAAAAAAAAGAAAGAAAAAAAAAAATACATGACTGGTGTGCTAAAAGGATAGGTTAAATGTGTTCTGTATACCAGCAACATTTCTTTTATTAATGCTGGCAAATTCACAAAACATAAGCCCAATCTAAATGACTTTCTAGTCTACTTTGAATCATTCCTGGACACACTTAACTTACACACCAAAAAATTAACAGAAAAATATCCTCCATTTGAGTTTATTCCTTTCTTTGCATCAATTTCTCTGTCCTCAGCTGGACACTGTGTGCACTACCTTGAGTATTTTAATGTCCTTAAAACGGATAATCTGCATTTCCTTGTACACTGCACTGTACAAATACACTGTTGAGTGTACATCGACACAGGACTGCCATCTAGTGGTACAAACGTGCAAAATACATTAGTAGATACTGGTTCTGGATGTCATTTAATTACGCATTTTTCAGTTTTTATTGCTCTAAAACTGTTTCAATAAGAGAATGAGTGTGAGAAATAGGAGTAGCAGAAATCATAACTTGCATTTACTAATATCCACTTTTAGTGCACTATCACTTAGAAACTTAGCCAGCAGAAGCTAAAATGATCCACAAAAGCCTTATCCACACAAAAATGAACTTTCGCTGTACGATCTTTTACTTGTTGTTCTTAAAAAAGTATTCTGTAAACGTGGCATTGTTTCAAGAAATGTTTTCACAACTATAAATGCTGTAGTATATACACCAGGCCTGTATGTGGAACTGCAATGCTGTAATGCTGCAACATAAATACATAAATATGGAGCACAAAGCTCGCAGACTTAAGAGATCGTTAGTCAAAGTTGTGTATTAGTTAGAGGGTGATGGATATGGAATTTATTTTCTATGGACGATGCAGAGACAGATCTTAGAAATCAGGGCAGCTGATGGATTGACAATGACAATTGCCGATTTCTGAGAATAAAAAAGCATAAATTGTAATAACTATTATTTAAAAAGGTGACAAACTTTGGCCCAATTCATTAAGTTCAAATGTGGTATTTTGTAAATACAGACTTCCCAAACGAGGCAGCGGTGGACCAGCAGCTCCTGTGTCTCTGGGAGATAAAAACATGGATTTTCTCAATGGACTCAGTATCGAAGAGTGACTGGTTGAGAAAATTCACTTTCCGTTTGTAAAATGCTGTCAAAAATACTGCATACAAACACATTAAGTGAGCTTTTCTTTGCGACTGCTGACATAGGTTTTTTTTAAAACATACAGTTTTTTTGCATACAGCAAAGTCGTGTTTACAAAAATCTTTATTTTGTCTTTACTACTTTGTTGTTTACTTTGTCATTATTGGGTTAAGATTGTTGAAGGAGGGAAAATGTTATTTTTTCCTACAATGTGAATATAACATAAACAATACAGGTGGGTCAAAATATTGATTTGGTGACATACCGTCGTCCGTCCTCGTGGAATACGATAATTGATACAAATACTGATATTTAATGAACTAATTACGGCTCTAATGTAAACACTCACTCGACGGGCATCACAACTTAATGTCTCCTCATGGTGGCGCTGCTCAAATGAATGAGGGAAACTTGAGGAGAAGTTACTTGGCTGAAGAAGAGTGAGTTTACAGCGGGATAATAGTGGAAATCCTGCACTTTTCATTTTTTCACAGAGTTTTTGTTTTCTTCAGTTAGACAGATATTGTGATGTACCACTATACGTTTGTCTGGCAATATGATGATTATTACAGAATCATTGCATCATGATATTATTGGCATAATGGACCCTATTGTGCATCGTATCATAAGGTATCCTGTGATTCCCACCCATCACAAACAATGAATATAACATAAAGTATTTTAAATAAACAACAATCCAGCAATATTGCCTACTGCAGCTTTACACATACGGTGTCGGGTGACTCTTTCCATAGAAGCGATGTTCCAGCATCAAGCAGAGGGCTCCCACTTTCTCAGCGTAGGTGAGCCAGGTTCCTGACTGCATCCACGCTGGATTAGCTGGACCTTCTCCACCGATCATCAGAAACACTGGCCCTCCTGCTCTGTAGAAGCTTTCATTGACAAAGTACCTCTGTTACAAAAACAGATGAGAGAGAGCGAGAGACTGTAAATTTAGAATAAAATAGATCTTTATTGTCACCGCTGCAGGAACAATGCAAAACAGTTTAGCAGTGTATTAGAAAAAAGTGTAAATTTATTATATAATACGAAGTAAACACATGTCTGCTCCTACAGTGGTCAGAAACACCACAGATAGGATGCACATTTCTACAGTGAAAAATTATGAATATGATAAGACACGAGGAAAGATTGTGGCACATTAAAAAAAGAAATCACAGTTACACAGG
>NW_028154741.1:0-14000 GCF_963457635.1 Microchirus variegatus
AAAAAGATCCGGCTTCTTTAGTTAAAAACTAAATGTACATATTTGTACTTTATCAGCAGCAGCACACTCTGTTCTAACTCACATTGCTCACGACCTTCAATACAAACAGGTGCATCTCAATAAATACTATGAATACTATGGAAAAGTTCATTTATTTCAGTAATTCAACTCATATCGTGAAACCCTATGTTATATAAATTCAATACGCACAGACTGAACTAGTTTAAGTCTTGTGATGATTTCTGGCTCACGTTTAACAAGAAAGCAAAATTCAGTATCTCAAAAAGTTAGAATACACCATAGGACTAATTTAAAGAAAAAAAACCGTTGAACTTCTGGAAAGTGTGTTCATTTATATCTACTCAACACTTGGTTGGAGCTCCTTTTGCTTTAATTACTGCCTCAATTCAGCGTGGCATGGAGGTGATCAGTCTGTTATAGAAGCCCAGGTTTCAATAGCTCATAGATTCTCTCTGGGGTTCAGGTCTGGTGAGTTTTCTGGCCAGTCAAGCACACACCAACACCATGGTCATTTAACCAACCTTTGGTGCTTCTTGCAGTGTGGGCACGTGCCACATCCTGTCCATGTCTTTGAACTAGGACTGTCCACATAGTACTGCACAAGGTTTGTGTCATAATCAGTCGACATAAAATGAAGAAGAAACATAATGTGTCATTTTAGAGAGAATATCACATGAATTTTGAATTAAGATCATGATTTAACTATTGAACGTCGTCATATCTTTTGGAGAGGAGATACACTTTTAAAAGCTATTGTTTATTTTATATAGTATATAAATGTAAATCGTATATGAAATTGCATATTACATCAGTGTCATTTCTAAATGTTAAGTCAATGTTTATTCAGACATAAATTAGGAACCAGGTCCCTCCTCTCACCTGTTGAACTCCTCCCCTCATCTGAAGTGAGCATAAAAACGGACAAACCTCTGTGTGTCTTTATCATTTTGAAAACAACAGTTTCAGAAACAGCGATGGCTCTTCTTCGCGTGGCTGCTTTGACTCTCGTCGTCCTCATGCTGCTTTATGGTAAGTTTACAGAGACATGAGTGCATGTTTTTGCAGCTCATGTTTCTACATTTTTAATTCAATTCAGTTTGATTCGATCATCGAGAGCGGAGAAACCCAACAATTCACACATTGAACAAACACTAGGCATCAGTGGAGAGACAAATCTCTGTCTAGGCAGATGGCCGCACATCTGCCAGGACAGGTTGGGGTGAAAGGAAAAATGGGGGGCAGAGGAGAGGTGGGGGATAGAAAGGACCAGAGGGCGGTGAAGTAGAGACAGAAGAAAGAGACCAGGAGCAGAAATTCAACAATTGTATTAAGTTATAAGCTTAAATAGGACAGTTCTAATGTTTATAGAACTGCAATGTTATTTATATAAGCAGCAGAAGACATTTTGATAACAATTATACTGCTATATCAACTTAAATTATAGCATAATAACAATATTGATCACATGGTATTTATCCTATTAATAATAATAATAATAATAATAATAATAATAATAATAATAATAATAATAGCCTTAAAAATGGATCTGGATCCTGCAACCTGCAAGATGAGGATGCAGACAGAGAGAGAGGACAGGAAGGGAAGACATAAACTAGAGAGAGAAAGAACAAGGTTAATGACATATAATGAAGTCTTATTAGTCTAGGTCTATAGCAGCCTAGCTAAGAGATGATCCAGGTTTCCCTGAGTCAGCTCTAACTATAAGCTTTATCAAAAAGGAAGGTTTTAAGTCTAACTTTAAATACAGAGAGAGCGTCCGCCTCCTGAACTGTCACTGGGAGCTGACTCCAGAGGAGAGGAACATTTGGATCAAACATTTTGCAACAAAAGGATTTAACTGTAAACAAAGCTAATGATTGGATTTTGTGATCCCAGTTGCAGTGAATGAGGCCCAATTGGTTTGCAGCAGCTTCGGGAGCGATGCAATCTGTCAACCTGAATGCACCCCATATGAGAAAGATATACTTTTCCCTTGCCCTGATGGCGGACAGTAAGTTGAGACCTCCACATGCAGCACACCAGTATTCTGTATCTTTATTTTCTCGTGTAATGTGTTCTAATGTTTTTTTTTTGTTTTTGTTTTTTAAAGTAAGTGTTGCGTACCAAATTCCTTTGGATGATCCAGCCATGCTCCAAGACTCACCTGGAATCAGATGATTGGACGGACAGAAGACAATGTTGCGGAGGATTTGGCTCTTAACTCTGCAGACCTCAAAAGATTCAAATAGACTCTTCTGATGATTTCAGTGCATAATAATAATAATAAAAAATATTCCCTGAATGTCTTTGCTTTCTTTGAATTATTTCTCAGAATAAAATGTGATTTGTGTCTAAAACTGTATATAAAAAGAGTCTTTAATATTGATCATACATCTACACACTATTCAGACTGCAGTCCATGGCTATATATCCAAATGAATGATATTAAATCATGTTTGAGAAGAATAATCTATGGAGTAAATGATCCAGATCTATTGCTATTCTTTATAAAACAAAGGATTTATCGAACAAAAACCGCTTTAGGATATTGTTTTGTTCACTTGCAATGCCCTATGTGTCATACTGTGTCAAACAAACTTAGATCCTACAATTAAACTTCAGAAAAGGACAATTAGAATAATAAATTAAGTTGGATAACACATTCAAACATTGTTTAAACTAAGAGAAGGAAATTATAAATTCAATGCAGTACAAGAAACATTACAAAACGTGTCATTTTTTTTTTCAATAGTCATGATTTAAAGTGGACCGAAACCGAAAGTTCCAATAACCGCTGTTTTTAGTGTGTATCTGCGTCATTACCTTGTTTAAGAAGCCCTGAAGGTTCAAAACAAACATTTCAGCCACTGCTGAGAACGCTGTGTTTTATTGTAATCTCGGGCTCAGCGAGATCTCTGAAAAAATCCCAGTCTGGTTACGTAAACAGCATTTCTCCTGAACAGCAGATCCTCCTGCTCCGGGCTCTAGTCCGGGCACATCCGGTTGCGTACATTGAACCGTAGAAGAAGAATAACGTCCGTTGTGGAGGTGTTTCACGAGCGACAGTGTCTTCTGACTCTGGGTCTGACTCCGGGTCAAAGTCATAAAAGGGACTGCGGTGGGGAGTCGTGAAGAAGCTATTTTTAAACACTGTTAAAACAATGTTTTGATAATGAGGAGCAGTGCATCCACCGTTCCAGAGGGGGGAGCTGCGCTTCTGAGAGCGGGTGTGCTGAATTTGTCACCTCACAACACACTCTGTCTTCTAGGAATGAGATTTATGTCTGAAATATCTCGGCACAGCGTCAGAAAATTTCTATCGGCTCGTTTACAGCAACTAGGAGGTTTTTGACCATAAAAACAAGTTAATATATGTAAGTAGACCTCTATAACTAACATATATGTGCAACAGGACTACTCTATGTGAGCTATTGAACGTCATCATATCTGTTGGACAGAAGATACACTTTTAAAAACTATTGTTTATTACTGTAGTATATAAATGTAAATGATATATGAAATCGCATATTACATCAGTGTCATTTATAAACTGGTAGTTGAGTCACTGTTTATTCAGACATAAATTAGGAACCAGGTCCCTCCTCTCACCTGTTGAACTCCGTCCCTCAAAAAAATATTCCCTAAATGTCTTTGCTTCCTCGTGTTTTTCATCTTTCTTTGGATTATTTCTCAGAATAAAATGTGATTTGTGTCTTAAACTGTGTATAGAAAAAAATACAGTCGTGTAATTGTCTTAACAGTCGAAATTTGGGGAAACAAACTTAGATCCTATAATTATATATATGGAATCGGTCTCGCGCGTCCACGTCCGTGTCCGCATCCGCGTCCACAGATTTTAGCCGTTAACGCGATAACTGGAAAGGTGTTTGAGATTAAATTTTCTTATTTTTTTTATGGGTCACATACCCCCTGTAGATGATCCCTATTGATTTTGAGCTGTCTACCATTATTATTCATTAGTTAATTCATTAATTAATGATATAAAAACCATATTTTCGCCTGTATCTTCCAAAGTATTGCAGGTATTGGCTTCAAATTTTGCATGTGCATCACATACAACCTGTAGATGATCCCTATCTTTGTAGCTTTATTATTAATAAGCAAATGAATTAATTTATTATGCTAAAAACACATTTTCGGCTTTATCTTCCAGAATGATGGAGATATTGCCTTCAAATTTTGTACAATGATTCATGTAACAACTATCTACAAGTACAATCATTATTACTTTGGCTATGATTGGTAATAGTTACATAATAAGTTAACTAGTTAATTTATTAGTGAACAGAAAAAATTGTTAAGGCATTTTTTCTTTATTATTGAGCTCATTTGGACACATTGAGGATATCATGGGTTTATTTAGCACTTATTCATAATATTTATTACATTATAATATAAATGTATTAATTATCATATAAAAAATAGTTAAGCCTCCATTTCTTTATTAATGCATTGAATGGAAAGTTTGAACATATTGTATGCTTTTTCATGAAATTTAATAAACATAGTGTATGCTTTTTCATGACATTTGGACACTTTGAAGATATGGCAGGTGTGGTTAGCATTTTAATATTCATAATATTTAACAAGGTATAATAGGTTAACTAGTTTTATTAAAAACTAGAGAGAAATGTATGAGTTCAGGTATTCTGTGTTCAATATCAAGTTTATATGGATACTTTGAACATGTATAAAGTGTAGTCAGCATTATATCATAATATTTAACAGTTATTTTGTTTAATTTATTAATACAGTTCGTGGCAGGTGCGAGTGCGTATACTTTGGGTATATTGGAAAGTTGAGGATTGGACAAGTTAGACGCGGATATACCCCTTGCTGTCGGCCCCCGACAGCGTAGGCTAGTTAAACTTCAGAAAAGGACAATTAGAAAAATAAATAAAGTTGGATAACACATTCAAACATTGTTTAAACTAAGAGAAGGAAAGGTGTCTAGATGTATGATCAATATTAAAGACTCTATTTTTTTATATACAGCTTTAGACACAAATACAATTTTATTCTGAGAAATAATTCAAAGAAAGCAAAGACATTCAGGGAATATTTTTTATTATTATTATTATGCACTGAAATCATCAGAAGAGTCTATTTGAATCTTTTGAGGTCTGCAGAGTTAAGAGCCAAATCCTCCACAACATTGTCTTCTGTCCGTCCAATCATCTGATTCCAGGTGAGTCTTGGAGCATGGCTGGATCATCCAAAGGAATTTGGTACGCAACACTTACTTTAAAAAACAAAAACAAAAAAAAAACATTAGAACACATTACACGAGAAAATAAAGATACAGAATACTGGTGTGCTGCATGTGGAGGTCTCAACTTACTGTCCGCCATCAGGGCAAGGGAAAAGTATATCTTTCTCATATGGGGTGCATTCAGGTTGACAGATTGCATCGCTCCCGAAGCTGCTGCAAACCAATTGGGCCTCATTCACTGCAACTGGGATCACAAAATCCAATCATTAGCTTTGTTTACAGTTAAATCCTTTTGTTGCAAAATGTTTGATCCAAATGTTCCTCTCCTCTGGAGCCAGCTCCCAGTGACAGTTCAGGAGGCGGACGCTCTCTCTGTATTTAAAGTTAGACTTAAAACCTTCCTTTTTGATAAAGCTTATAGTTAGAGCTGACTCAGGGAAACCTGGATCATCTCTTAGCTAGGCTGCTATAGACCTAGACTAATAAGACTTCATTATATGTCATTAACCTTGTTCTTTCTCTCTCTAGTTTATGTCTTCCCTTCCTGTCCTCTCTCTCTGTCTGCATCCTCATCTTGCAGGTTGCAGGATCCAGATCCATTTTTAAGGCTATTATTATTATTATTATTATTATTATTATTATTATTATTATTATTATTATTATTATTATTATCATTATTAATAGGATAAATACCATGTGATCAATATTGTTATTATGCTATAATTTAAGTTGATATAGCAGTATAATTGTTATCAAAATGTCTTCTGCTGCTTATATAAATAACATTGCAGTTCTATAAACATTAGAACTGTCCTATTTAAGCTTATAACTTAATACAATTGTTGAATTTCTGCTCCTGGTCTCTTTCTTCTGTCTCTACTTCACCGCCCTCTGGTCCTTTCTATCCCCCACCTCTCCTCTGCCCCCCATTTTTCCTTTCACCCCAACCTGTCCTGGCAGATGTGCGGCCATCTGCCTAGACAGAGATTTGTCTCTCCACTGATGCCTAGTGTTTGTTCAATGTGTGAATTGTTGGGTTTCTCCGCTCTCGATGATCGAATCAAACTGAATTGAATTAAAAATGTAGAAACATGAGCTGCAAAAACATGCACTCATGTCTCTGTAAACTTACCATAAAGCAGCATGAAGACGACGAGAGTCAAAGCAGCCACGCGAAGAAGAGCCATCGCTGTTTCTGAAACTGTTGTTTTCAAAATGATAAAGACACACAGAGGTTTGTCCGTTTTTATGCTCACTTCAGATGAGGGGAGGAGTTCAACAGGTGAGAGGAGGGACCTGGTTCCTAATTTATGTCTGAATAAACATTGACTTAACATTTAGAAATGACACTGATGTAATATGCAATTTCATATACGATTTACATTTATATACTATATAAAATAAACAATAGCTTTTAAAAGTGTATCTCCTCTCCAAAAGATATGACGACGTTCAATAGTTAAATCATGATCTTAATTCAAAATTCATGTGATATTCTCTCTAAAATGACACATTATGTTTCTTCTTCATTTTATGTCGACTGATTATGACACAAACCTTGTGCAGTACTATGTGGACAGTCCTAGTTCAAAGACATGGACAGGATGTGGCACGTGCCCACACTGCAAGAAGCACCAAAGGTTGGTTAAATGACCATGGTGTTGGTGTGTGCTTGACTGGCCAGAAAACTCACCAGACCTGAACCCCAGAGAGAATCTATGAGCTATTGAAACCTGGGCTTCTATAACAGACTGATCACCTCCATGCCACGCTGAATTGAGGCAGTAATTAAAGCAAAAGGAGCTCCAACCAAGTGTTGAGTAGATATAAATGAACACACTTTCCAGAAGTTCAACGGTTTTTTTTCTTTAAATTAGTCCTATGGTGTATTCTAACTTTTTGAGATACTGAATTTTGCTTTCTTGTTAAACGTGAGCCAGAAATCATCACAAGACTTAAACTAGTTCAGTCTGTGCGTATTGAATTTATATAACATAGGGTTTCACGATATGAGTTGAATTACTGAAATAAATGAACTTTTCCATAGTATTCATAGTATTTATTGAGATGCACCTGTTTGTATTGTAGGTCGTGAGCAATGTGAGTTAGAACAGAGTGTGCTGCTGCTGATAAAGTACAAATATGTACATTTAGTTTTTAACTAAAGAAGCCGGATCTTTTTATGTAACACACGTAACATAAATACACACACTATTGCGTAAAATGTCTTTTTGCAAATATTAAATTTCTTGTTGTAGCAAAGCTGAAATCATTTCTTTATTAGAATACAACCAGAAAATGTGTCTTTAAATAACTGTAAAATTACAGGAAAAAAACAGCTTCTACAGCTTATAGACCAATATCAAACCTCCCCTTTCTCAGTAAAATCATTGAAAAAGCTGTTTTTATGAAGCTGAACAACTTCATGTTGATGAACAGCTGTTTTGATGTCTTCCAGTCAGGATTTAGACCACACCACAGCACTGAGACGGCTCTTGTCAAAGTCTTAAATGACATTCAATTAAACACAGACAATGGCAGAATCTCAGTCTTAGTATTACTCGATCTCAGTGCTGCATTCGACACAGTCGATCATAACATATTACTTGACCGACTGGAAAACTGGGTAGGACTTTCTGGCACAGCATTAAAATGGTTTGAATCCTACTTGAAGGACAGGGACTTCTTTGTGTCTACAGGTAATTACACATCTGAGCATGCAAAAATGACATGTGGAGTTCCCCAAGGCTCCATCCTGGGGCCTCTTCTGTTTAACATCTATATGCTCCCACTGGCTCAGATAATGAAAAGCAACAAGATATGCTACCATAGCTACGCAGACGACACACAAATTTACATAACACTATCACCAGGAGACTATAGCCCAATACAAGCACTGAGTAGATGCATTGAGCAAATCAATGATTGGATGGAGCAGAATATTCTCCAATTAAACAAAGAAAAAACTGAAATGATCGTTTTTGGAGCCATGGAGGAACGATTAAAAGTTAGTAGCCAGCTTCAAATGGTCCTGCTAAAAACCACAAACCAAGCCAGAAACTTAGGCGTTTTCATGGACTCAGACTTAAACTTCAACAGTCACATTAAAACAGTGACAAAGTCAGCCTACTACCACCTGAAGAATATATCAAGGATTAAAGGACTTATGTCTCAGCAGGATTAGGAAAAACGTGTCCATGCATTTATCTTCAGCAGGCTGGACTACTGTAACAGTGTCCTTACAGGTCTCCCCAAAAAGTCCATCAGACAGCTGCAGCTAATTCAGAATGCTGCTGCTAGAGTCCTCACTAAGACCAACAAAGTAGATCATATCAGTCCAGTTCTGAAGTCTTTACACTGGCTTCCTGTGTATCAAAGAATTGACTTCAATATACTATTGTTGGTGTGTGTGTGTGTGTGTGTGTGTGTGTGTGTGTGTGTGTGTGTGTGTGTGTGTGTGTGTGTGTGTGTGTGTGTGTGTGTGTGTGTGTGTGTGTGTGTGTGTGTGTGTGTGTGTGTGTGAGGATTATTTATGTTTGAAACTATCAAAGCCAGAACAAATATTAGATACAGACGTGTGTCAGTTTTGGGGCTAGAGAGTTGTGGAACAAACTGGACGAAATGAAATTGTGTAAAATGCTTCAAAACATGTTGAAATGTTCACGCGTACAATTCAGTCTCAACTGGTGACTCGTAAATAGTGATGGACACAGCTGCAGCCAGCTCCCTCCCTAAATTTACACACTGTACCTTTATGTTCAAGTGTAAAAGAGGGTCACACTGAATACTAGACACTTTAAGCTGTAGAAGCTGTTTTTTTCCTGTAATTTTACAGTTATTTAAAGACACATTTTCTGGTTGTATTCTAATAAAGAAATGATTTCAGCTTTGCTACAACAAGAAATTTAATATTTGCAAAAAGACATTTTACGCAATAGTGTGTGTATTTATGTTACGTGTGTTACATAAAAAAGATCCGGCTTCTTTAGTCAAAACCAAATGTACATATTTGTACTTTATCAGCAGCAGCACACTCTGTTCTAACTCACATTGCTCACGACCTACAATACAAACAGGTGCATCTCAATAAATACTATGAATACTATGGAAAAGTTCATTTATTTCAGTAATTCAACTCATATCGTGAAACCCTATGTTATATAAATTCAATACGCACAGACTGAACTAGTTTAAGTCTTGTGATGATTTCTGGCTCACGTTTAACAAGAAAGCAAAATTCAGTATCTCAAAAAGTTAGAATACACCATAGGACTAATTTAAAGAAAAAAAACCGTTGAACTTCTGGAAAGTGTGTTCATTTATATCTACTCAACACTTGGTTGGAGCTCCTTTTGCTTTAATTACTGCCTCAATTCAGCGTGGCATGGAGGTGATCAGTCTGTTATAGAAGCCCAGGTTTCAATAGCTCATAGATTCTCTCTGGGGTTCAGGTCTGGTGAGTTTTCTGGCCAGTCAAGCACACACCAACACCATGGTCATTTAACCAACCTTTGGTGCTTCTTGCAGTGTGGGCACGTGCCACATCCTGTCCATGTCTTTGAACTAGGACTGTCCACATAGTACTGCACAAGGTTTGTGTCATAATCAGTCGACATAAAATGAAGAAGAAACATAATGTGTCATTTTAGAGAGAATATCACATGAATTTTGAATTAAGATCATGATTTAACTATTGAACGTCGTCATATCTGTTGGACAGAAGATAAACTTTTAAAAACTATTGTTTATTTTATATAGTATACAAATATAAATGATAATTTATGAGCATTTGCACTAACTATGCTGTAAGACATTTTTGCCAAATGATCTTAGAGTTTTGAGAATGTAAGTTCTGTTTCAACAAATGAGCCAAACCTATGGAGAAAAACTGTAATTTAAATATACATTAATAATACAGCTATCAAATCTTATCCTTTAATGTATCTCAGCTTTAAACAGTCTTTATGAATGAAAATGTCAGTGGTCGTATCGACCACCTCTGGGTCTAATTAAGTTCATGCTCAAGCAGTGGCGGAGCTAGATTTTTTTCTTTGGGTTGGCCATGGCTATTTCAAGGGGTCCACTGACTATGACAATGAATGTTTCTCCAACAATCAATTGCAATCAGATTCTGTTTAAATGTATAATTAAGAGCATATTACGCATGTACAAAATATAAATCACAACTTGGCATTTTTCAACAATGATACAATTTTTGCATGAATAAAAATACACACACATTCAAAAACTATAAATAAAAAGACAGATGCCAGGACTGCTGAGGCCAGAGCTGAGTTCTGTCTTTGCCTAATCTGTGCCTGACTTGCTTCTCTTTACAAAGAAGTCACATGTCCCCCTGTCTTTTCCTTCTAAATTGAGCCTAAACTTGATTCTAAACTTGAAAATAAGCCAGTCTTGTGACTCATGGCATCACAATTACACAATGTGATTAAGAAATGTCAGGGCAAATAGACCACTGCTGTATGTTTAATATTCAAACTTTTCAGCAGGCTGTCCAGCATCTCCAGCAAGCATGAATCAGCTAGCTGGACCATTGTGTGCTAGTTTCATTCCTCTAAAATCATTAGACAAACACGTTTCAGACTGAGTTTGGTGCTGAGTCCGTAAGAAGAAGTTAGCAGCTTATGAAGTGTCTAGTGTTGGTTTCTACAGCAGCACCAGAATGAGCAGTTGACGCAGCTCCTCTTCCTGCTCTGCAGCTTCGGCCAATCAGATTTCAGGGGGGTCCAGTGCCACCGCCTCTGTGCCCAAGTCTGAGTCATCAGTGCTTGGGGTGAGTTGAGTCATCAATGGTCCTGGAGATCAGGACATGAGTCAGGCAAGTCCTGGACTTGAGTGATACAACACTGCAGTGTTCACACCTAAAAAGGTCTAATTTCAAAGCACATTTAATATGCAAAGTTCACAGTTCCAAAAAAATAAACAGCTACTTCAGGTTAATTTGTGTATGCCACATATGATGGTGGTGGTGTTTGGGTTTGTGTCATAATCAGTCGACATAAAATGAAGATGAAACATTACAAAACGTGTCATTTTAGAGAGAATATCACATGAATTTTGAATTAAGATCATGATTTAACTATTGAACGTCGTCATATCTTTTGGAGAGAAGATACACTTTTAAAAGCTATTGTTTATTTTATATAGTATATAAATGTAAATCGTATATGAAATTGCATATTACATCAGTGTCATTTCTAAATGTTGTGTCAATGTTTATTCAGACATAAATTAGGAACCAGGTCCCTCCTCTCACCTGTTGAACTCCTCCCCTCATCTGAAGTGAGCATAAAAACGGACAAACCTCTGTGTGTCTTTATCATTTTGAAAACAACAGTTTCAGAAACAGCGATGGCTCTTCTTCGCGTGGCTGCTTTGACTCTCGTCGTCTTCATGCTGCTTTATGGTAAGTTTACAGAGACATGAGTGCATGTTTTTGCAGCTCATGTTTCTACTTTTTTAATTCAATTCAGTTTGATTCGATCATCGAGAGCGGAGAAACCCAACAATTCACACATTGAACAAACACTAGGCATCAGTGGAGAGACAAATCTCTGTCTAGGCAGATGGCCGCACATCTGCCAGGACAGGTTGGGGTGAAAGGAAAAATGGGGGGCAGAGGAGAGGTGGGGGATAGAAAGGACCAGAGGGCGGTGAAGTAGAGACAGAAGAAAGAGACCAGGAGCAGAAATTCAACAATTGTATTAAGTTATAAGTTTAAATAGGACAGTTCTAATGTTTATAGAACTGCAATGTTATTTATATAAGCAGCAGAAGACATTTTGATAACAATTATACTGCTATATCAACTTAAATTATAGCATAATAACAATATTGATCACATGGTATTTATCCTATTAATAATAATAATAATAATAATAATAATAATAATAATAATAATAATAATAATAATAATAATAATAATAGCCTTAAAAATGGATCTGGATCCTGCAACCTGCAAGATGAGGATGCAGACAGAGAGAGAGGACAGGAAGCTAATCAAAGCTAATGGTTGGATTTTGTGATCCCAGTTGCAGTGAATGAGGCCCAATTGGTTTGCAGCAGCTTCGGGAGCGATGCAATCTGTCAACCTGAATGCACCCCATATGAGAAAGATATACTTTTCCCTTGCCCTGATGGCGGACAGTAAGTTGAGACCTCCACATGCAGCACACCAGTATTCTGTATCTTTATTTTCTCGTGTAATGTGTTCTAATGTTTTTTTTTTGTTTTTGTTTTTTAAAGTAAGTGTTGCGTACCAAATTCCTTTGGATGATCCAGCCATGCTCCAAGACTCACCTGGAATCAGATGATTGGACGGACAGAAGACAATGTTGCGGAGGATTTGGCTCTTAACTCTGCAGACCTCAAAAGATTCAAATAGACTCTTCTGATGATTTCAGTGCATAATAATAATAATAAAAAATATTCCCTGAATGTCTTTGCTTTCTTTGAATTATTTCTCAGAATAAAATGTGATTTGTGTCTAAAACTGTATATAAAAAGAGTCTTTAATATTGATCATACATCTACACACTATTCAGACTGCAGTCCATGGCTATATATCCAAATGAATGATATTAAATCATGTTTGAGAAGAATAATCTATGGAGTAAATGATCCAGATCTATTGCTATTCTTTATAAAACAAAGGATTTATCGAACAAAAACCGCTTTAGGATTTTGTTTTGTTCACTTGCAATGCCCTATGTGTCATACTGTGTCAAACAAACTTAGATCCTACAATTAAACTTCAGAAAAGGACAATTAGAATAATAAATAAAGTTGGATAACACATTCAAACATTGTTTAAACCAAGAGAAGGAAATTATAAATTCAATGCAGTACAAGAAACA
Source organism: Microchirus variegatus (assembly GCF_963457635.1). NCBI lineage: Eukaryota > Metazoa > Chordata > Actinopteri > Pleuronectiformes > Soleidae > Microchirus > Microchirus variegatus. Next base: position 13,132 of record NW_028154741.1, read on the forward strand.
TTACAAAACGTGTCATTTTTTTTTTCAATAGTCATGATTTAAAGTGGACCTAAACCAAAAGTTCCAATAACCGCTGTTTTTAGTGTGTATCTGCGTCATTACCTTGTTTAAGAAGCCCTGAAGGTTCAAAACAAACATTTCAGCCACTGCTGAGAACGCTGTGTTTTATTGTAATCTCGGGCTCAGCGAGATCTCTGAAAAAATCCCAGTCTGGTTACGTAAACAGCATTTCTCAGATTTCAGATTTATGTCTGAAATATCTCGGCACAGCGTCAGAAAATCGGCTCGTTTACAGCAACTAGGAGGTTTTTGACCATAAAAACAAGTTAATATATGTAAGTAGACCTCTATAACTAACATATATGTGCAACAGGACTACTCTATGTGAGCTATTGAACGTCATATCTGTTGGACAGAAGATACACTTTTAAAAACTATTGTTTATTACTGTAGTATATAAATGTAAATGATATATGAAATCGCATATTACATCAGTGTCATTTATAAACTGGTAGTTGAGTCACTGTTCATTCAGACATAAATTAGGAACCAGGTCCCTCCTCTCACCTGTTGAACTCCGTCCCTCAAAAAAATATTCCCTAAATGTCTTTGCTTCCTCGTGTTTTTCATCTTTCTTTGGATTATTTCTCAGAATAAAATGTGATTTGTGTCTAAAACTGTGTATAGAAAAAAATACAGTCGTGTAATTGTCTTAACAGTCGAAATTTGGGGAAACAAACTTAGATCCTATAATTATATCCGCGAGAAATTATATCCGTTAACGCGATAACTGGAAAGGCGTTTGAGATTAAATTTTCATATTTTTTTTATGGGTCACATACCCCCTGTAGATGATCCCTATTGATTTT
>NW_028154740.1:0-1000 GCF_963457635.1 Microchirus variegatus
GTCCGACTGTCCAGACACGGAGTTTCCCGTCAGGATAGTCAACAGTGAGCGAGGCTGTCTGTGGTACAAGAAGGACAACAAGTTCAAAATCCCCAAAGGTTTCGTTCAGTTTATGCTGCGTCACATGCTGTTTGACTTGGTCCACGATGGAGTTCTAAATATAACGTTCCCATGGATTTTTTTTGTGTGTTTCAGCTTATATTCGGTTCAACTTGATCTCCCCGGTGATTCAGAAGAGTCCTGAGAAGTAAGAGTGATAATATTCAAATTCAGAGCTGCAACTTACAGTTGTTTGAATCATCTGTCAGTTAGTTTATTGATTAATCGAGTTCTTGTTTGGGCCACAAAATGTCAGAAAATGTTGATCATGTGTTCATCAAACCTGGAAATGATGATTTTCTCAATTGTTCCCAAATGTCTAGCTGCGTTTAGAAAGCACTGTTTTAAGAAGTCGCTGCTGTCGTGTTGACACTTCCTCCTCCTCCTCCTCCAGTCTGGTTCTCTTTGACCTCTTCGTGAACGTCCTGGCTCACAACCTGGCAGAGCCGGCCTACGAGGCTGACGTGGCTCAGCTGGAGTACAAACTGGTGGCTGGAGAGCACGGCCTGGTGATCCGACTCAAGGGCTTCAACCACAAACTGCCGGTGAGGACGCCATCGATGTGAAGTAGTGTCCAGCTTTTTGTTGTTTGTCAAAGTTTTATGTTGAAAATGTCATCCAGTAGCAACTGGACTTTGGAAGTTTTTCTTGAAGATGTTTCCACCTCTCATCCAAGACGCTTCTGCAATTCTGAGGAACTTCTGAAGAACACCTGAAGAACTTATGAGGAACTTCTGATGAACTTCTGAAGAAAATCTGAAAAACTTCTGAAGAGCGTCTGAAGAACATCTCAAGAACTTCTGAAGAACATCTCAAGAACACCTAAAGAACTGAAGAACATCTAAAGAACTTCTGAAGAACACCTAAAGAACTTCTGAAGAACATCTCAAGAACTTCTGAA